>NC_083229.1:1906832-1928663 GCF_032191835.1 Heteronotia binoei | reverse complement strand
CCAGGAGACTTTGGGGGTGGAGCCAGGAGACATTAGGGGTGGAGCCAAGATCAAGGCTGTGACAAGCATCATTGGACTCCAAAGGGAGTTCTGGCCATCACATTTAAAGGGACGGCACACCTTTTCAATTCCTTCCTTCCATAGGAAATCGTGAAGGATAGGGGCACCTTTTTGGGGGGCTCAGAACTGGCCTCCCCTGGTCCAATCTTTTTGAAACTTGGGAGGTATTTTGGGGAGAGGTGCTAGATGCTATAATGAAAATTTGGTGCCTCTACCCCAAAAAACAGCCCCCCCAGAGCCCCAGATACCCGCGGATCAATTCTCCATGATTTTCTAAGGGAATAAATCTCCATAGGGAATAATAGAGTTCCGTCCCCTCCCCCTGCTTTCTGACGACCCTGAAGCGGGGGGAGGGCCTCCAACCTGGTCTGGGTTGGAAAATATCTGGAGACTTGGGGGGGTGGAGCCAGGGAGAGGGTGGAGTTTAGGGAAGGGAGGGGCTTCAGCAGGGTCCAATGCCATAGAGCCCACCCTCCGAGGGGAGGGGCTTCAGCAGGGTCCAATACCATAGAGCCCCCCCTCCAAAGCAGCCATTTTCTCCAGGGGAGCTGATTTTTGCCAGCTGGAGATCAGTTGTAAAAGTGGGAGATCTCCAGGCCCGACCTGGAGGCTGGCAACTCTATGGTCTTTCTTTGCTAGCTCACAAGACCAGCAGTACTCCAGGCACATCAGGAAATCTCTCTTACGAACCACTGGCTCCTTGAGGGCTGCGGCTGTCCATCAAAGACATACACTGGTTTGATGCCGTTCTCCAGGAGATGCAACGTCCGGTAAAAGAGTCCCTGCAAATGACTGGCCCAGAGAAAGAGCTGGTTAAGCAGGGATGAGTCTGGCAGGACTCACGTGGAAGGATTTGGATATTCTGGGGGTGGAATGGGCCAGCTGGGAATAGCAGGGGGGAGCATGCAAAGGATTAAAGCATGTGGGCCAAGGAGAGTGTGATAGAACAGTCCAGCCCACCCCAAGGCTGCCTGCTTCTCATCAGCCGGCCCAGGAGAACTTGGCAACGTTTCATTTATTTATGGAGCTCAAGGTGTGTAAAAATAAAATACATCAAATAGAATACAGAGAAAAACATTGCAAGCAACACTTTGAAATCAGTTTAGGACTTCTTTAATCTACTAGACATATGAACCTATGAAGCTGCCTTCTACAGAATCAGACCCCCCTCGGTCCATCAAACTCAATCTTGTCTTCTCAGACTGGCAGCGGCTCTCCAGGGTCTCAAGCTGAGGTTTTTCACACCAACTTGCCTGGACACTTTTTAGTTGGAGATGCCGAGGATTATAATAATAATAATAAATTTTATTTGTACCCCGCCCTCCCCTGCCGAAGCAGGCTCAGGGCGGCTAACAATACGGTGACCAATGGTGCACCAACAATAAAACAGTTACATTAGAAACATTAAAAATTAATTGACCTTAAAAACCTGATTAAAACAATTAACTAAAACATATTATAACGCTATCCTTGACGCTCTTCTAGTTGATGCTGATGGCGGATTTTCTTCGTTATCAGTATAATTCAGGATTGAACCTGGGACCTTCTGCTAACCAATCAGGTGCTCTACCACTGAGCCACCACCCCTCCCCATATAAAGAGGCTTCATATGAAGCTGCTTTCTACTGAATCAGACGCTCTTTGGTCCATCAAAGTCAGTCTTCTCTACTCAGACCGGCAGCTGCTCTCCAGGGTCTCAAGCTGAGGTTTTTCACGCCTACTTACCTGGACCCTTTTAAGTTGGAGATGCTGGGGACTGAACCTGGGACTTTCTGCTTACCAAGCAGATGCTCTACCACTGAGCCACCATCCCTCCCTAACACTTATGAGGCTCTCCAGAGTCTCAAGCTGAGGTTTTTCACGCCTACTTGCTTGGACCCTTTTTAGTTGGAGATTCCGGGGATTGAACCTGGGACCTTCTGCTAACAAAGCAGGTGCTCTACCACTGAGCCACCGTCCCTCCCTAACACTTATGAGGCTCTCCAGAGTCTCAAGCTGAGGTTTTTCATGCCTATTTGCCTGGACCCTTTTTAGTTGGAGATGCCGGGGACTGAACCTGGGACCTTCTGTTTACCAAGCAGATGCTCTACCACTGAGCCACCATCCCTCCCTGACCTAAAGAAAACTATCTTCAGCTGACTCCTAAAGACAGAAAGGGAGGCAACAGGGTGTTTCAAAATCACGGGGCAGCCACTGAAAAGGCTTTCTCTTGGGTACCCATCAGTCAAGCTCTTTTGGCACATGGGATCGTCAAGAGGGCTTCCTGCTTGTTTCCCATGCAGGGAGAAGACAGTCCCTCAGATACCTTGGTGTATAGGAGAAGACAGTGCCTCAGATACCCTGGTCCCAAGCCATGCAGGTCAAAAACAACACCTTGAATTGGGTCCGGAGCAAAGCCACCCACCTGATATTCTGTCCCTCGCGGTTGGTGATCTTCGGCATGGCAGTGCGGAACTGGTAAATCGCCACAGAGACATCCAAGGCCACAACATTGTCTGGGTGGGGGGAGAAAAGGAAGGGAGGGGTCGATGCCATCATGGAGAGACACACCTGCCATCTCTTCCTGCTGTCCAAAGGAAGAAGCCACATGCCCGCTTCCAGCCCAGGCAGACTCAAGACCACTGGCTGCGGATCGGTCACCACTTAGAGGGCTGGGGCCTAGAAGTGCGGGTCAGCCCTACCAAGGGGGGCGGCAGGAAGGCCAAGAAGGTGACATAAGGCGAGCTCAATGGAAAATTTGGGTTTGCTTCTGCATAATGTGAAAAATGGCCAGGAAACACAGGCTGCTGCTCAGTAACATTATCTGTTTATCTAGCTGCCCTGAGCCTGCTTTGGTGGGGAGGGCGGGGTATAAATGGAATTAAATAAATAATTGTATAAACATTAAACCTGACAAATGAAATATAAATGTGGTAAGCAGGGGAGGGGGAAAGTTAAATTGGCATTCCGTCAGTGATCCTTCTTTCCGGACCAATGTTTTCATCGTTGCTTTTATGTCTTCGCATGGATTTGACTTAGGCTTCCCAATCCCCAGGTCCCAGCCGGGGATCCCCTGGTTTTACAGGCTTCCCCCTCCCCCAGCCAGCTGGAGAAGCCCCACCCCCAAAGCCATTATGCACCTCCATGAACAATTCCCATAAGGAATGATGGGGAATTGATCTGCGGGTATTGGGGGCTCTGGGGGGGCTGTTTTTTGAGGTAGAGGTGCCAAATTTTCAGTATAGCATCTAGTGTCTCTTCCCAAAACGCCCCCCAAGTTTCAAAAGTATTGGACCAGGGGGTCCAATTCTATGAGCCCCAAAAGAAGGTGCCCCTATCCTTCATTATTTTCTATGGAAGGAAGGCATTTTAAAAGGTGTGCTGTCCCTTTAAATGTGATGGCCAGAACTCCCTTGGAGTTCAATTCTGCTTGTCACACCCGTGCTCCTGGCTCCGCCCCCAATGTCTCCTGGCTCCACCCCCAAAGTCTCCTGGCCCCACCCCCAAAGCCCCCAGATATTTCTTGAATTGGACTTGGCAACCCTCATTTGACTTCTGTTTTTAATTGCTTTAGTGACGTGCGTTTTTTGTGGGGGGGTGGGGTAGGTTTTAAAATGTGATCTTGTTAGCAGGGCTTCTGAGGGGTTCTGAATGCAAGGGAGGGATGGTGGCTCAGTGGAAGAGCATCTGCTTGGGAGGCAGAAGGTCCCAGGTTCAATCCCTGGCATCTCCAAAAAAGGGTCCAGGAAAATAGGTGTGAAAAACATCAGCTGGAGACCCTGGAGAGCTGCTGCCAGTCTGAGAAGACAATATTGACTTTGATGGACCGAGGGTCTGGTTCAGTAGAAGGCAGCTTCATAGGTTCAATGGCAGGCATCATGTAAGGGGTGCAAGAGGGAGAGATTTGGAGTTTGCCATTTTGTTTTGCCTTTAGTAGAACAATGTTAACTGCTATCGTCAACTGCCTGGCTGGAACCACCAAGAAAAGTGAGATGTTAATGTTTTAATTCATAAATAAATTTGTTGGCTGCCTTTGGTGGCCCTTCTGAGGATAGAAAGGCAAGAAATAAATTTTATAGATACATAAAATCCAGTTAACTTTGCAGATGGGTCTCCATCCAACAGTACGTGGGTCACACTTCATAAGCTTTTACTGCATTATCTTGAACATATGAAGCTGCCTTATACTGAATCAGACCTTTGGTCCATCAAAGTCAGTATTGTCTTCTCAGACTGGCAGCAGCTCTCCAGGGTCTCAAGCTGAGGTTTTTCACACATATTTGCCTGGACCGTTTTTTGGAGATTCCAGGGATTGCACCTGGGACCTTCTGCTTCCCAAGCAGATGCTCTACCACTGAGCCACAGCCCCATTCATGGCTCTCCAGGGTCTCAAGCTGAGATTTTTCACACCTATTTGCCTGGACCCTTTTTGGAGATGCCAGGGATTGAACCAGGGACCTTCTGCTTCCCAAGCAGATGCTCTACCACTGAGCCACCATCCCTCCCCTTCTGTCTTCACAATCCAGTTTCTGCCTCATAATACTTCACATCTTAAAACAGTTTTTGTTTTGCATTAGTTTTCTAGGTATGCTATCCTAAATCCCATTGCATCATTTACTAGATGTTTTAAGATTAATTGAATTGTTTCCTACAGTTTTAAAGTCTGCTTTGAGTCTTGCTGAAAAAAGGAAAGAAGGAAGGAAATGTGAAAACTACTGAGACGACAATCATGTGCACCTTATACAGGTCAGCAAGGATGTCATGGGATGGTAATGCCACCTTTCTGCAGAGCCTTCTGTCAGCTGAGACACCTGGTACAGGTACAGGCAAATTTAGAACAGCTGTTCTGATCATTCACTTGTGCGCACCAAAGGAGGGGCAGAGACTGACAAACATTTAGGTGCATCCAGAAATTCAGTAAAGGTAGTCCCCTGCGCAAGCACCAGTCGTTTCTAACTCTGGGGTGACGTTGCTTTCACAACGTTTTCACGGCAGACTTTTTACGAGGTGGTTTGCCATTGCCTTCCCCAGTCCTCTACGCTTTCCCCCCAGCAAGCGGGAGACTCATTTGACCGACCTTGGAAGGATGGAAGGCTGAGTCAACCTCGAGCCGGCTACCTGAAAACTCAGCTTCTGCCGGGGATCAAACTCAGGCGGTGAGCAGAGAGTTCAGACTGCAGTACTGCAGCTTTACCACTCCGCGCCAAAGGGCACAGTGTTAAATACAAAACTAACAACCACAGTGTTAAATACAAAACTAATCTGCTCTAGCTTCTGTGTTCATTTATCTGCACGAGCAGCGCATTCACAGCCACTAATGCAGAAACACTAGAAGTTGCAGCCCACTCTAAAATAGTTCATTACCCACTACTCTCTACTCATGCTGAACAAAATGGGCCAGGAGTTCAGATTCAGGGAGGGACGGTGGCTCAGTGGTTGAGCATCTCCTTGGGAAGCAGAAGGTCCCAGGTTCAATCCCCGGCATCTCCAACTAAAACTGACTGGTTTTTATGCTTAATTTTAATTGTTAAATTTAAAGTTTTATCATTTATGTTAAGGTCTAAGTTGTTGTTAGCCGCCCTGAGCCGCCTAGGCGGGGAGGGCGGGATAGAAATAAAAGTTATTATTATTATTATTATTATTATAAAAAAGGGTCCAGGCAAATAGGCGTGAAAAACCTCAGCTTGAGACCCTGGAGAGCCGCTGCCAGTCTGAGTAGACAAGACTGACTTTAGGGAGGGGCAGTGGCTCAGTGGTAGAGCATCTGCTTGGTAAGCAGAAGATCCCAAGGTCAATCCCTGCCATCTCCACATAAAAATGGTCCAGGCAAACAGGCATGAAAAACCTGAGCTGGAGACCCTGGAGAGACGCTGCCAGTCTGAGTAGACAAGACTGACTTTAGGGAGGGGCGGTGGCTCAGTTGTAGAGCATCTGCTTGGGAAGCAGAAGGTCCAGGTTCAATACCTGGCATCTCCACTAAAAAAAGGGCACAGGCAAATAGGCATGAAAAACCTCAGCTGAAGACCCTGGAGAGCCGCTGCCAGTCTGAGTAGATAAGACTTACTTTGATGAACCGAAGAGGGTCTGATTCAGTAGAAGTCAGCTGCTTATGTTCATATGTTCAAAAAACAGTTTGAAAAGAGATGGGGGGGGCGGGGAGAAACAGTCTTTGTCATTAGGGTTTGTAGAATCTTTCGGGCTCAAGTGCCGTGTTCTACTGGAGAAAGTTTTTCTTCCAGACGTTTCGTTCTCGGCTATGGAGAACATCCTCAGTGGCGTTGCAGCCGGAGCAGGCGCTCAGACCTTCTTGGCTGCTGTGCATTGAGTGAGGCCAGGGCTGCTGGAGAGCTGCTATTTCTCCTGCTCCGGCTGCAACGCCACTGAGGATGTTCTCCGCAGCTGAGAACGAAACGTCTGGAAGGAAAACTTTCTCCAGTAGAACACGGCACTTGAGCCCGAAAGATTCTACAAACCCTAATGATGTTACCAGCCGTGAAAACCTGAAATCTCTGATAGTCTTTGTCATGTTGGTGTCCTCAAGAAACACATAGCTAAAGACCGAACTGCAATGCCACTGATGGCCAAGGGAAACAGAAGATGTCTAAAAAAGCCAGCCTGAAAAGCTCAGACTAGCCTGAGCTTGAAAATCAAGCAGGGTCAGCCCAAGTGAGTACTTAGATGGAAGGCCGCCATGGAAGGGTTGCTACACAGACGAAGGCAAAAGCAAACCACCTCTGAACGTCTTGCCTTGAAAACCCCACGGGGGATGACTTAATGACACCTAATTATTATCATCAAAGAAGCCGGCACGACTGCACAAAAGGCCGAGGAGGCAAGGACAGTGCAAGGGAAGCTGTTAGGTTGAAACAGGAAGGTCCTCTGCTCAGGATGGATGTAGAAATGTTAATGGGTGACAAAGAGAAGGTGTAGTTACTCATACTTCTGTCTTGCCTTCCTTTTCCCAAAAGAGGAACTGTGTGCAACCTTAAATTGGACTTGGCAACCCTAATACACACACCCACACACACACTGTGGCTAATAGCCACATTACTCAGCGTGTGCGATCACAAGACCCACTCCACCCAGCGCGCTCCACCCGGAAGAAAGGGCTGCTGGGGAGGGAGGGGGGGGAGGGATCCAGGGCCTGGCTCCACCCCCCGGGGGCCTCCCCCTCGCCAAACCCCGCCCTCCCGGGGGGCCGCCACCCCCAAGGCCCCAGGAACCCCCCGACCCAGAGCGGGCAACCTGAGCGCGGCCAGCTTGGAGAGCTCCAACTGCAGAGCGCGCCGCCCCTCGCGGCTCCCTCCAGCTGGGACCCCTGCAGCTGGGACCTCCTCCTCCTCCTCTGTCCTCACCGCGGTAGCGGCCCAGCGGGACGGAGCGCACGGCCTCGGGCGCCTCCTCCTTGATCAGCTCGGCCAGCTTGGCGATCCCCATGGCGCTCGAGCCGGGCACGGGAGAAGGCGGCGCCCGCAGGAAGCGGCGGGGAGGGGCGCAGGCGCCAGCGGCCGCCGGGAACCACAAGGCCTCGGAGCAGGTGCAGAGATCCCGGCGGAGGGGAAGCCGGCGGCCCCTCGCTGCTGCCGCCGCCGCTGTGGGCCCGCCCGAGGAGGAGAGCCGACTCCCGCTCTGTCTGCACCGCCGGCACTCTGCACGCGCCCCGAGCCAGTGGGGAGGCAGGGAGGGGGGGACGGTGTTCCCACCCGGGCAGCCAGCCAGGAGCCTGGGGACCCCCTCCCTGGAGAAGCTAGCGGGGGCGGGATCTGGGGGGGGGCAGAGGGGGGTGTTTTCCCCGGACACCATAAGAACATAAGAGAAGCCCTGTTGGATCAGGCCAGTGGCCCTCCAGTCCAACACTCTGTGTCACATAAGAACATAAGAGAAGCCCTGTTGGATCAGGCCAGTGGCCCCTCCAGTCCAACACTCTGTGTCACATAAGAACATAAGAGAAGCCCTGTTGGATCAGGCCAGTGGCCCCTCCAGTCCAACACTCTGTGTCACATAAGAACATAAGAGAAGCCCTGTTGGATCAGGCCAGTGGCCCCTCCAGTCCAACACTCTGTGTCACATAAGAACATAAGAGAAGCCCTGTTGGATCAGGCCAGTGGCCCCTCCAGTCCAACACTCTGTGTCACATAAGAACGTAAGAGAAGCCCTGTTGGATCAGGCCAGTGGCCCCTCCAGTCCAACACTCTGTGTCACATAAGAACATAAGAGAAGCCCTGTTGGATCAGGCCAGTGGCCCCTCCAGTCCAACACTCTGTGTCACATAAGAACATAAGAGAAGCCATGTTGGATCAGGCCAGTGGCCCCTCCAGTCCAACATTCTGTGTCACATAAGAACATAAAAGAAGCCATGATGGAGCAGGCCAATGGCCGCTCCAATCCAACACTCTGTATCACATAAGAACATAAGAGAAGCCCTGTTGGATCAGGCCAGTGGCCCTCCAGTCCAACACTCTGTGTCACAGAAGAACATAAGAGAAGCCCTGTTGGATCAGGCCAGTGGCCCCTCCAGTCCAACACTCTGTGTCACATAAGAACATAAGAGAAGCCATGTTGGATCAGGCCAGTGGCCCTCCAGTCCAACACTCTGTGTCACAGAAGAACATAAGAGAAGCCCTGTTGGATCAGGCCAGTGGCCCCTCCAGTCCAACACTCTGTGTCACATAAGAACATAAGAGAAGCCCTGTTGGATCAGGCCAGTGGCCCTCCAGTCCAACACTCTGTGTCACAGAAGAACATAAGAGAAGCCCTATTGGATCAGGCCAGCGGCCCCTCCAGTCCAACACTCTGTGTCACAGAAGAACATAAGAGAAGCCCTATTGGATCAGGCCAGCGGCCCCTCCAGTCCAACACTCTGTGTCACAGAAGAACATAAGAGAAGCCCTGTTGGATCAGGCCAGCGGCCCCTCCAGTCCAACACTCTGTGTCACAGAAGAACATAAGAGAAGCCCTATTGGATCAGGCCAGCGGCCCCTCCAGTCCAACACTCTGTGTCACAGAAGAACATAAGAGAAGCCCTGTTGGATCAGGCCAGTGGCCCATCCAATCCAACACTCTGTGTCACAGAAGAACATAAGAGAAGCCATGTTAGATCAGGCCAATGGCCCACCCAGTCCAACACTCTGTGTCACACATAAGAACATAAGAGAAGCCATGTTAGATCAGGCCAGTGGCCCCTCCAGTCCAACACTCTGTGTCACATAAGAACATAACAGAAGCCATGTTAGATCAGGCCAATGGCCCCTCCAGTCCAACACTCTGTGTCACATAAGAACATAACAGAAGCCCTGTTGGATCAGGCCAGTGGCCCCTCCAGTCCAACACTCTGTGTCACATAAGAACATAAGAGAAGCCATGTTAGATCAGGCCAATGGCCCCTCCAGTCCAACACTCTGTGTCACATAAGAACATAAGAGAAGCCCTGTTGGATCAGGCCAGTGGCCCCTCCAGTCCAACACTCTGTGTCACATAAGAACATAAGAGAAGCCATGTTAGATCAGGCCAATGGCCCCTCCAGTCCAACACTCTGTGTCACATAAGAACATAAGAGAAGCCCTGTTGGATCAGGCCAGTGGCCCCTCCAGTCCACCACTCTGTGTCACATAAGAACATAAGAGAAGCCATGTTGGATCAGGCCAGTGGCCCCTCCAGTCCAACACTCTTGGTCACACATAAGAACCTAAATCAGGCCAGTGCCCCTCCAGTCCAACACTCTGTGTCACAGAAGAACATAAGAGAAGCCATGTTGGATCAGGCCAGTGGCCCCTCCAGTCCAACACTCTTGGTCACACATAAGAACCTAAATCAGGCCAGTGGCCCATCCAGTCCAACACTCTGTGTCACATAAGAACATAAGAGAAGCCCTGTTGGATCAGGCCAATGGCCCCTCCAGTCCAACACTCTGTGTCACATAAGAATATAAGAGAAGCCCTGTTGGATCAGGCCAGTGGCCCCTCCAGTCCAACACTCTGTGTCACATAAGAGAAGCCCTGTTGGATCAGGCCAGTGGCCCCTCCAGTCCAACACTCTGTGTCACACAAGAACCTAAGAGAAGCCATGTTGGATCAGGCCAGTGGCCCCTCCAGTCCAACACTCTGTGTCACACAAGAACCTAAGAGAAGTCATGTTGGATCAGGCCAGTGGCCCCTCCAGTCCAACACTCTGTGTCACACAAGAACCTAAGAGAAGCCTTGTTGGATCAGGCCAGTGGCCCCTCCAGTCCAACACTCTGTGTCACAGAAGAACATAAGAGAAGCCATGTTGGATCAGGCCAGTGGCCCCTCCAGTCCAACACTCTTGGTCACACATAAGAACCTAAATCAGGCCAGTGGCCCATCCAGTCCAACACTCTGTGTCACAGAAGAACATAAGAGAAGCCATGTTGGATCAGGCCAATGGCCCCTCCAGTCCACCACTCTGTGTCACATAAGAACATAAGAGAAGCCATGTTGGATCAGGCCAGTGGCCCCTCCAGTCCAACACTCTTGGTCACACATAAGAACCTAAATCAGGCCAGTGGCCCCTCCAGTCCAACACTCTGTGTCACAGAAGAACATAAGAGAAGCCATGTTGGATCAGGCCAGTGGCCCCTCCAGTCCAACACTCTTGGTCACACATAAGAACCTAAATCAGGCCAGTGGCCCATCCAGTCCAACACTCTGTGTCACAGAAGAACATAAGAGAAGCCATGTTGGATCAGGCCAATGGCCCCTCCAGTCCACCACTCTGTGTCACATAAGAACATAAGAGAAGCCATGTTGGATCAGGCCAGTGGCCCCTCCAGTCCAACACTCTTGGTCACACATAAGAACCTAAATCAGGCCAGTGGCCCCTCCAGTCCAACACTCTGTGTCACAGAAGAACATAAGAGAAGCCATGTTGGATCAGGCCAGTGGCCCCTCCAGTCCAACACTCTTGGTCACACATAAGAACCTAAATCAGGCCAGTGGCCCATCCAGTCCAACACTCTGTGTCACAGAAGAACATAAGAGAAGCTATGTTGGATCAGGCCAGTGGCCCCTCCAGTCCAACACTCTGTGTCACATAAGAACATAAGAGAAGCCATGTTGGATGAGGCCTATGGCCCCTCCAGTCCAACACTCTTGGTCACAGAAGAACATAAGAGAAGCCCTGTTGGATCAGGCCAATGGCCCCTCCAGTCCAACACTCTTGGTCACACATAAGAACCTAAATCAGGCCAGTGGCCCCTCCAGTCCAACACTCTGTGTCACAGAAGAACATAAGAGAAGCCATGTTGGATCAGGCCAGTGGCCCCTCCAGTCCAACACTCTTGGTCACACATAAGAACCTAAATCAGGCCAGTGGCCCATCCAGTCCAACACTCTGTGTCACAGAAGAACATAAGAGAAGCTATGTTGGATCAGGCCAGTGGCCCCTCCAGTCCAACACTCTGTGTCACATAAGAACATAAGAGAAGCCATGTTGGATCAGGCCAATGGCCCCTCCAGTCCAACACTCTGTGTCACAGAAGAACATAAGAGAAGCCCTGTTGGATCAGGCCAGTGGCCCCTCCAGTCCAACACTCTGTGTCACACAGTGGCCAATACACACACACACACACACACATAAAGGTAAAGGTAGTCCCCTGTGCAAGTACCAGTCGTTTTCGACTCTGGGGTAACGTCGCATCGCAACGTTTTCACAGCAGACTTTCCCCGGTCATCTACACTTCTCCCCCAGCAAGCTGGGGACTCATTTGACCGACCTCGGAAAGATGGAAGGCGGAGTCAACCTCGAGTCGACTACCTGAAAACCCAGCTTCCACCGGGGATCGAACTCAGGTCGTGAGCAGAAGTTCAGACCTCAGTACTGCTGCTTTACCACTCTGCACCACAGGGCCGCATGAGGAAAGGAAAGGTCCCTTGTGCAAGCACCAGTTGTTTCCGACTCTGGGGTGACGTTGCTTTCACAACGTTTTCATGGCAAAGAGGGCGCCATTTTTTAATTTTGCCCCCCCTCAAAAATGTAGATCTGGTCCTGCCCATAGGCAGGATTTTAAAAGTTGGGGGGGCGCCCTTTCCCATGCACTACGGGGCGTGCCGCTTCTCAGAAGCTCTCTGGGGTGGGGGCAAAAGCTGGAGGCTCTGAATGTGGTCAAGTCGAGGCAGCTGGCCCTAAAATTCTGGAGTCAAGAAGGGACAGCACCTTGTGTGCGAGCAGATGTGTGTGTGCGGGGGGAGGGTGGCAGGTTTCCTTCCGCCTCCCTCTCCCCACCCTGGCACTTTGTAGCCAGCGGCTCTATCCATCCCCCACCCCAACCCATTCCATGCAGCTTCCTCCACCTCCCTCCTCTCCACCTGCGGCTGTTGCTGGTGCAGTGACCTGCTCAGCTCTCCTGGCTTTGGCTGCGGTTGCTGACGCTTCACCAGCTCAGCAATGGCAAAAAGGAAAAGGGGAAAAAGCAGGCTGCACCACAGAGCCTCCTGGGAGTTAGGGGGCCCCAGTGTGGAAGTCAGGGGGCCATGCCCCCACAGGCCCGTGTGGCTACAGGCCTGCCTGGAGGGGAACCCCCCCCCCCCGTGCTCTCCATGCGCTTTAGTCGCCTCCCCTTGCAAAGTGTCCCTGGCCCTTTCGCTTAGGGATGGCCGAACGGCAGCTCTTTTGCACATGCTGTGTGGCTCTCCAGGCCCCCATTGGCTGGCTTGGAGAAGGCCTCTCTCTCTTTAAATCACTTCTCCAAGCCAGCTGCTGGCATTTCACGTTCAAGTTGCTTTCTTTCCGCCTCTCTCTCCTTTCCCCATCTATTTGTCTTTCTTCCCTCTCTCAAACATCTGATATTCATGTTTGGCAGCTCTCAAACATCTGGTGTTTTTATTCTATGTGGCTCTGCTGTTCAGGAGTTTGGCCACCCGCGTCTTAGAAAAACTCACCAGTTGCAACGTGCATGGCGAAGGCATGCTTGAGCGGGTGTCCCAGAGGGGGCTGGTTTAAGGGCGTTTCCAGTCCCTGCCCTCACCGAAGCCCCAGCCATTCACACCCACCCACCCTCCTGCCCCTAGCCCTTTCCCTGGCTGAAGGCCGGGCACACTTCTCACCCTCACTTGGTGGGAAATATGAACTGTGCCATGTATGCATGCAAAGCTCTCCTTCTTTGGAGGTTTTTCAACAGAGGCTAGATGGCCATCTGATAGCAATGAGGATCCTGTGAAATTAGGGGGAGGTGTTTGTGGGTTTCTTGCATTGTGCAGGGGATTGGTCTAGATGACCCTGGAGGTCCCTTCCAACTCAGGATGTAGTGGGCTCTCCTTCCTTGGAGGTTTTGAAACAGAGGCTAGATGGCCATCTGATAGCAATGAGGATCCTGTGAATTGAGGGGGAGGTGTTTGTGAGTTTCCTGCATTGTGCAGGGGGTTGGACTAGATGACCTTGGAGGTCCCTTCCAATTCTATGATTCTGTGACTGTTAAGAGTGGTTCCTCAGTGGAACAGGCTTCCTCCTTGGGCGGTGGTGGGCTCTCCTTCCTTGGAGGTTTTCAAACAGATGCTCGATGGCCATCTGACAGCAATGAAGATCCTGTGAATTTAGGGGGAGGGGTTTGTGAGTTTCCGGCAATTGTGCAGGGGGTTGGACTAGATGACCCTGGAGGTCCCTTCCAACTCTAGGATTCTGTGGCTCTATGTAGATAGATCCAAGTGGGCAGCCATGTTGGTTTGAAGCAGTAGAACAAAGTAGGAGTCCAGTTGCACCTTTAAGACCAACAAAGTTTTATTCAGAATGTAGGCATAGTTCTTCAGACAAGGGAATGGGGTACAGTGGGCTGAAATACATGTCGTTGATAGGTTAAGAGTATAAACTGATATAAAGAATCAAATGGCAAAGGAAAGGAAAGGTCCGCTGTGCAAGCACCAGTTGTTTCCGGCTCTGGGGTGACGTTGCTTTCACGTTTTCACGGCAGACTTTTCACGGGGTGGTTTGCCATTGCCTTCCCCAGTCCTCTCCGCTTTCCCCCCAGCAAGCTGGGGACTCATTTGACCGACCTCGGAAGGATGGAAGGCTGAGTCAACCTTGGGCCGGCTACCTGAACCAGCTTCCACCAGAATCGAACTCAGGTCATGAGCAGAGAGTTCAGACCACAGTGCTACAGCAGCAGAAGAAGAAGATATTGGATTTATATCCCACCCTCCACTCCGAAGAGTCTCAGAGCGGCTCACAATCTCCTTTGCCTTCCTCCCCCACAACAGACACCCTGTGAGGTAGATGAAGATATTGGATTTATATCCCGCCCTCCACTCCGAAGAGTCTCAGAGCAGCTCACAATCTCCTTTCCCTTCCTCCCCCACAGCAGACACCCTGTGAGGTGGGTGGGGCTGAGAGGGCTCTCACAGCAGCTGCCCTTTCAAGGACAACCTCTGCCAGAGCTATGGCTGACCCAAGGCCATCCCAGCAGGTGCAAGTGGAGAAGTGGGGAATCAAACCCGGTTCTCCCAGATAAGAGTCCGCACACTTAACCACTACACCAAACTGACTCCCTTACCACTCCGTGTAATAAATTGGAAGACCATTTGGTCTGGATAGCAATAAAAGGTAATAAAAGTCTCCTGTTAATTCCTGTTGCTGCAAATCTAGGAAAAACCAAGGGACACGTGCTCTGCGTGTGGTGGTGCATCGCCTGATCCCCACCGGCCCAAGGGGAGGTCAGGCGGGCTGATGTTGTGGTTGTTGTCGTACCCCCGTTTTCAGCCTCACGACAACCCTATAAGGTAGGCGAGACTGAACGTGCGTGAGATCGTCAGGATTTGAATCCAGACCTCTGGGGAGGGGGTTGCCTTTCTGGAGGAGGCAAGGGCCAGGAGGAGGAGATTTGGGGGGGTGGGGGAGGCTGCCAGGAGCGGAGCCGCCCAGCACGACAGCAAGAGGGGGCTGCAAGGGAAAAGGAGACTCTGCTGGCCCCGGGAGACCTCCTTCCCCGCCCCTGTAGAGCATTCTCCTCTCAGACTCTATTGGCCATGCGCGCTGGGGCTGATGGGAGTTGTAGGCAAAAACATCTGGAGAGGTACCGTTGGCCACCCCTGCTCTATGGTTTACAGTGGCCGCTCTAGCCCGCGGCACTCTATGGGCGCTCCCCCACTTCCTGTTCTCTCTTCGCGGGCCGCTCTAGCCGATAGAGGACTCTCTGTCGGAGGTCTGGCGGACTCGGGGGAGGGGAGGGGAGAGGGAAGGTGGGCTGTGTGGGGCCGGTCCCCCCCCCCTACAATGGCCTCTGGGCCCCAGTCCTGGCCGGTGGATGGGGAGGCTGTTTTCTGATGTGCCCCTCTCCCCAACCTGGGGTTGCCAATCCCCGGGTGGGGGCAGGAGATCCTCTGGTTTGGAGCCCCCCCCCCTTCAGGGTAGTCCAAAAGTGGTGGGGAGAGAGAGAAATGTTCACTGGGCACTCCATTAGATCCTATGGAGACCACTTCCCATAAGGTATAATGGAGAATCGATCTGTGAGTATCGGGCTGGGGGGGTGGTGGTGGCTTTTGTTGTTTTTTTAGGTACAGGCCTCAGATTTTCAGCATAGCATCTGGAGCCTCTCCTCAAAAAGCCCCCCAAGTTTCCAAAAGATTGGACCAAGGGGTCCAATTCTAGGAGCCCCCCCCCCCCAAAAGGTGCCCCTAAAAAGACAGGAGACCCTCTGGTTTGGAGCCCCCTCCTCCCGCTTCAGGGTAGTCCAAAAGTGGGGGGGGAGAAGAAAATATCCACTGGGCACTCCATTAGATCCTATGGAGACAACTTCCCATAAGGTACAATGGATAATCGATCTGTGAGTATCTGGGGCTGGGGGGGTGGCTTTTGGGGGTTTTTTTTAGGTAGAGGCCACAGATTTTCAGCATAGCACCTGGAGCCTCTCCTCAAAAAGCTCACCAAGTTTCCAAAGGATTGGACCAAGGGCTCCAATTCTAGGAGCCTCCAAAGAAGGTGCCCCTAAAAAGACAGGAGACCCTCTAGTTTGGAGCCCCCCTCCCTCCCACTTCAGGGTAGTCCAAAAGTAGGGGGAGAGGAAAATATCCACTGGGCACTCCATTAGATCCTATGGAGACCACTTCCCATAAGGTATAATGGAGAATCGATCTGTGAGTATCTGGGGCTTGGGAGGGTGGGGTTTTTTTAGGTAGAGGCCTCAGATTTTCAGCATAGCTTCTGGAGCCTCTCCTCAAAAAGCCCCCCAAGCCTCCAAAGGATTGGACCGAGGGGTCCAATTCTAGGAGCCCCGCAAAAAGGTGCCCCTAACCGCCATTCATTCCAGCGAAGGGGAGGCCTTTAAAAGGAGTGCGGTCCCTTTCAATGCGATGGCCAGAATTCCCCTTGGAGTTCATTCCTGCTTGTCACAGCCTTGCTCCTGGCTTCACCCCCCCCCCCCCAAGTCCCCAGACCTGCACACAGTCTGTGCCAAGGGGCTTCCTTTGCTCAACTCCAGGTTGAGCAACTCCTGGAGATGTGGGGGATGGAGTCTGGGGACCTCCATGGGGTACAAGGCCACAGAATCTACCCTCCAAAGCAGCCATTTTCTCCAGGGAACATATCTTTGTAGTCAGGCATCACTGCTCAGAAGAAGATTCCACCAGGCAGGATTCCAGCCCTCCACCCCACTCCCAGTGCGCCTTGTGATTCTGCCTGCAAAACTGACAAACTTACTCAGGGTTGAGAACATAAGAGAAGCCCTGTTGGATAAGGCCAATGGCTCATGGAGAGCCAGTTTGGTGTAGTGGTTAAGTGTGCGGACTCTTATCTGGGAGAACCAGGTTTGATTCCCCACTCCTCCACTTGCACCTGCTGAGATGGCCTTGGGTCAGCCATAGCTCTGGCAGAGGTTGTCCTTGAAAAGGGCAGCTGCTGTGAGAGCCCTCTCCAGCCCCACCCACCGCACAGGGTGTCTGTTGTGGGGGAGGAAGGTAAAGGAGATTGTGAGCCGCTCTGAGACTCTTCGGAGTGGAGGGCGGGATAGAAATCCAATATCTTCTTCTTCTTCATCTGGTCCAACACTCTGTGTCACACAGTGGCCAAAAAACCCAAAGTGCCATCAAGAGGTCCATCAGTGGGGCCAGGACACAAGAAGCCCTCCCACTGTGGCCCCACAAGCACCAAGATTACAGAGCATCACTGCCCCGGGCATAAGAACCTAAGAAAAGTCATGTTGGATCAGGCCAATGGCTCATCTGGTCCAACTCTGTGTCACACAGTGGCCAAAAAAAACCTGGTGCCATCAGGAGGTCCACCAGTGGGGCCAGGACACTAGAAGCCCCCCTACTGCCCTGCCCCCAAGCTAATAAGGTTGTTTCCTGCAGCATTTGGAATGTTCTCAGAGGTCTCAGAAGTGGTTCCTGCTCTTGGATCTCAGAAGCACCCCATTTTTTCTCTCACTTCCCTGGTCTCTTGCTCTGCTTCCTCCCCTGTTCAGCAGCCACAGATGCCTGGAGCTCTGCACGTGCCCCGATGCGGTCTCGCCACGGAGCCTGTGGCCTTGAGCAGAGTTCCAGAGCAGAGTTCCATGATGGGTACGGTGCCAATCCTCAAGTGGCTCCTTGTAGGTGTTCTGTCAAACATGCTGGCTGTTTGGCTTAACGCTTAAGAGAAATTGCTAAGAGGGTTGTTGCAGCTTGAAGAAGCTCCCGCGAAACAAGGGTTCAGTACGACCTTGTCCTTGGAAACTTGGATTATTGGCTGCATCTTTGGACAGACATTAAACGTCTGGAGTTCTGCACCAGGATTTCATGGAATGAGATGGAAGTTCTACCATAGGATGAAAAGAAAGACTCTTGGTGCTAATGCTTCCTTTTCTATTCAGGACTAAAAGTTATGGTTGTTTTGTAATGTATGACGGTGGAATTTGTGTTTGTTTTTGTTAACCTTGTGTAATTTAATATAGAAGCTGGTTTTCACGGTGGGTTATGTACCTTTGATTTTTTTAATCCCCAGGTGGGAGCAGGGGATCCTCTGGTTTGGAGGCCCTCGCCCCGCTTCAGGGTCATCAGAAAACGGGAGGGGGGAACTGTCTGCTGGGCACGCCATTATTCCCTACGAAGATCGATTCCCATAGGGTATAATGGAGAATTGATCCATGGGTATCTGGGGCTCTGGGGAGGCTGCTTTTTGAGATAGAGGTGCCAAATTTTCATCTCAGCATCCAGTGCCTCTTCCCGAAATACCCACCAAGTTTCAAAACGATTGGACCAGGGGTTCCAATTCTACGAGCCCCCAAAGAAGGTGCCCCTATCCTTCATTATTTTTAATGGAGGGAAGACATTTAAAAGGTGTGCGGTCCCTTTAAATGTGGTGGGCAGAATTTGCTTTGGAGTTCGAATCTGCTTGTCACCCCCTTGCTTCTGGCTCCACCCCCCAAAGTCTCCTGGCCCCACCCGCAAAGTCCCCTGATATTTCTTGAATTGGACTTGGCAACCCTCGGCCCGGGGCAGCCGTGGCCCCCCCCCCCCCAATGTTCCTGGCACCTGCCAGGTCTTTCTAGAGGGTGTGTGGGGCTTTTGCAAGCCTTCAGATTGACCCCTGGAGATCCGATTGGCTGTGCAGATTAAAATAACTACTAATGTTGGCTTCATTCTCTTACTCTTTCCCAATGGATTTTCTAAAATTAGCCCCCTTTTCCCCTGCACTTGGGTTTCCTGGGTCATGTGGTTGGCTCTGTCTCCTGTGACAGCCTTAGGGATGCCAGCCTCCAGGTGGGGCCTGGGGATCCCCCAGAATTACAGCTTCTTTCCAGACTACAAAGATATGTTCCCTGGAGAAAATGGCTGCTTTGGAGGGTGGATTCTGTGGCCTTGTACCCCATGGAGGTCCCCAGACTCCATCCCCCACATCTCCAGGAGTTGCTCAACCTGGAGTTGGCAACCCTAACCCCACCCCCTGCCAGTGGGGACCTGACAACCCTATTATGGTTACACCCACCGCAGTGTGTCAGACTCTTGGGTACTCCTGGCCTAGAGACACCAGGAAGTCGCTTGGAAGGGGGCGGGGTTTGTGGTATGGGGTGAGGGGGGTGGAGCTCCCGTTGTGGGGGCAGAACCACAGCTCTGACCTCCTCAGTTTGAGAGCCAGTTTGGTGTAGTGGTGAAGTGTGCGGACTCGTATCTTGAAGAACTGGGTTGGATTCCCCACTCCTCCACTTGCAGCTGCTGGAATGGCCTTGGCTCAGCCAGAGCTCTCTTATCTGGAGAACCGGGTTTGATTCCCCACTCCTCCACTTGCACCTGCTGGAATGGCCTTGGGTCAGCCAGAGCTCTCTTATCTGGGAGAACCAGGTTGGATTCCCCACTCCTCCACTTGCACCTGCTGGAATGGCCTTGGGTCAGCCAGAGCTCTCTTATCTGGGAGAACCGGGTTTGATTCCCCACTCCTCCACTTGCACCTGCTGGAACGGCCTTGGGTCAGCCAGAGCTCTCTTATCTGGGAGAACCGGGCTTGATTCCCCACTCCTCCACTTGCACCTGCTGGAATGGCCTTGGGTCAGCCAGAGCTCTCTTATCTGGGAGAACCGGGTTTGATTCCCCCCTCCTTCACTTGCACCTGCTGGAATGGCCTTGGGTCAGCCAGAGCTCTCTTATCTGGGAGAACGGGTTTGATTCCCTACTCCTCCACTTGCAGCTGCTGGAATGGCCTTGGGTCAGCCAGAGCTCTCTTAACTGGGAGAACCGGGTTTGATTCCCCACTCCTCCACTTGCACCTGCTGGAATGGCCTTGGGTCAGCCAGAGCTCTTGCAGGAGTTGCCCTTGAAAGGGCAGCTACTGTAAAAAGCTCACTCAGCCCCACCCCACCTCACAGGGTGTCTGTTGTGGGCGGGAGGGAGGTAAAGGACATTGTGACTGCTCTGAGACTGAGATTCAGTGTATAGGGCAGGATATAAATCCAATTTCTTCTCCTTCTCCTCCTCATTCTCCTTCCCTTCCTCTTCTCCTCCACCTCCTCCTCTCTCTCTCTTCCTCCTCCTCCTCCCTCTCCTCCTCCTCCTCCTCCTCCACCTCCTCCTCCTCCTCTCTCTCTCTTCCTCCTCCTCCTCCTCCTCCTCCCCCAGCTCAGACTGCCTGGGAGAGGAAGGCAAGACCGTGGTGGCCCATTCCATCGCGATGGTCTCCTCCATCACCACCTAATCGTCTCCCTCTTTACTGGGAACGCCTCGGGGATCGCAGGCAGCCTTCTGGGAGGCACTGCTGGCCTGCTGGTGGGAATGGAGCTGCAGCAGCTGCTGACGCTGCGGAAGAGGGAGGTCCTTCGTTGTCTCATGGCAGCAGCCAACCTGACTTGGCGATGGGCTCTTCAGGCGCAGCACCAAGAGATGGAGCAGGGGTCAGTGGGCTGCTGGCTGAGGCATTTAATTGAGGCCCGCGTGTCGCAGGACGTGTTCTAGCTTTAGTCCCATACACTTCAGAGCCTCCTCTAGGACCTTCAAGTAGTGGGTCTCCCAGAAGCCTTTGCAGTATTGCCACAGTGCCGTTACGCGTCTTCAGGAGTGGACTGTACTTGGTACCCTCTGTGATCCCACGAGGCATGCTGGATATTGCATTTGCACTTCAGGGTCGTGTGATGCTGCATCGTGCCGCCTGTTTGGGTTTGGGCCAGCACACGGCAGAAGTTCTGTGATCTGCCATCACCGGTGAATTCTGTTGAGCTTGTTCCAGCAACCAGGAATTCAAACAAAATATGGCAGCTCTCGCAGCTGGGGCTCAACAGGGGACGGGGCGTCCTGTAACAGCACCCCAAGAAGCAGGTAGATCCCAGAAGGGGTCCTCCATTGCGTTTTTGGCAGGACAGAGAAAATGGGAGGGAGGAAGTTGCAGGCGTTGCTATGGCGCCAGGAGGAGGCTGGCTGCCACCCCGTCTCCCAGATGCTGTCTGTTGCAGTTGGGGTGGAGGATGCCCACAGACTTGCGAAAGGTAGGGAAATGTGGGCCTAGCTTGGCTCTAACAAGCTGTGCAGCTGACTGACCTGCTACAAAGACTCCTGTAGGCCCCTCCTCTTCCCCACTGGTTTCCTGTGGGGGTGCAAAGGATTCTGGGTCTCTTTCCAGAGAGCTGGATGCTCCTAGCCACTTGGCCGTGGCGTCTTCCCTCCAGGTGGGATCAGAGGGAGCTGTCTGAGAGATCGGCGTGTGTTGGAGGTGTAGGTCAGGGCCAGCAACAGAGCTGATTCTGGGCTTCCATGTTAATATCAAAATAAACAGGGTACAGTCCCTCAGGAGACTTACCTGGGCCGGTGCGCAAATGTTCTTTGTCTGCCTGGGTTTGTGGGCTGCTTGACCTTCAGAAGCCTCCAAAATGTGTGGAGCAGAGGAATTGATTCCCATCAAAGGTGGGCGGGATCAGCATCTGGAGCAGAGGGCCATCAGTGGCTATTCGCCAGAAGGTATAGATGGAACTCTCTGTCTGGGGCAGTGATGCTCTGTATTCTTGGTGCTGGGGGGGCACAATGGGAGGGCTTCTAGTGTCCTGGCCCCATTAGTGGACCTCCTGATGGCCCCTGGGTTTTTTGGCCACCGTGTGACAGAGTGTTGGTGTGTTGACTCGTGATGCATTTACACACAAGCTTTTGTGATTCACTGCTCACTTCTTCAGCAGTGACTCACGAAAGCTTTCTTTTTCAGAAGTGGAACAAATTTTGAGTCCAGTGGCCCCTTAAGACCAACAAAAGTTTATTCAAGGTAGGAGCTTTCATGTGCCTGCACACTTCCTCAGATACATAGAAATGGAAGTTAACACACGCATATATATGTGTGTGTGTGTGTGTGTATGGCTTTTTTTGAGCAGGAATGCAGTTCTGGCTGCCTTGTGTCAGGAGG
>NC_083229.1:1889571-1906732 GCF_032191835.1 Heteronotia binoei | reverse complement strand
GCTGGGTCAGACCAGTGAGGGTCCATCTAGTCAGCCTCCTATCTCACACAATGGCCAGACAGTTCCTCTGGAGGGCCAGCAACAGGGCAGAGAGACCACCAGAGAACATCAGAAAAGCCCTGCTGGGTCAGTCCAGGGAGGGTCCATCTAGTCCAGCCTTCTGTCTCACACAGGGGCCAGCCAGTTCCTCTGGAGGGCCAACAACAGGGCAGAGAGGCTGAGGCCTTCCCCCGAGAAGAACATCAGAAGAGCCCTGCTGGATCAGACCAATGAGGGTCCATCTAGTCCAGCATCCTGTCTCACTCAGTGGCCAACCAGTTCCTCTGGAGGGCCAACAACAGGGCATGGAGGCCGAGGCCTTCTTCTGAGAAGAACATCAGAAGAGCCCTGCTGGATCAGACCGGTGAGGGTCCATCTAGTCCAGCCTCCTGTCTCACTCAGTGGCCAACCAGTTCCTCTGGAGGGCTGACAACAGGTCAGAGAGGCTGAGGCCTTCCTATGATAAGGACATCAGAAGAGCCCTGCTGGATCAGACCAGGGAGGGTCCAGCCTCCTGTCTCACGCAGTGGCCACCAAGTTTCTCCAGATGGCCAACAACAGGGCAGAGAGGCTGAGAGCTTTCCCTGATTTTGGCCCCAGGCTCTGGGATTCAGCAGCTGACTGCATCGGAACACGGAGGTTCCCCTCAGCCCTGGATGGTATCCACAGATAGACCTCTCCTCCATGAATCTTTGCAATCAATCTCCTTTTAAGGCTATGACAGTGACCATCACTGCATTCTCTGGCAGCAAATTCTATATTTAGATCACTCTCTGTGTAAAGCAGTATTTCCTTTGCCCATCATGAACCTCCTGCCCATCAGCTTCATTGGACGCCTTCGAGTTCTTGTATTTTGGGAGAGAGAGAGAGTTCTCTTCGCCAACAGTCTGCCTCTCTGTCTGTGCATGAGCCTGAAGAAGTGTATGTGCACACAAAAACTCATACCTTGAAGAAACTTTTCATCTGTTGCTCATATGATAAAATCAAAACTATCGAACCCATGATTACAGAGTGCCCTATAGTCAATGAGTTGTGGGGTAATTTAATCACCCCTTTACTAAAAATAAGGAACTGCTAAAGGTGTGATCCCAAGTGCCATGGCTACTGTTGCTTTTCATCTGGCCACCTGATCTTAACGGATGGTCTTAAAGAGCCACTGGACTCAAAATCTGTTCTACTCTCTCTCTCTCTCTCTCTTTCTGTCCATCCATCCATCTATCTATCTATGCAGGGCTTTTTTTGTAGCAGGAACTCCTTTTCATATTAGGCCACACGCCACTGATGTAGCCAATCCTCCTGGAACTTACGGTAGGCCCTGTACTAAGATCCTTGTAAGCTCTGGGAGGATTGGCTACATCAGGGGTGTGTGGCCTAATATGCAAAGGAGTTCCTGCTACAAAAAGCCATCCATCCATCCATCCATCATCTATCCATCATCATCCATCTATCTATCTATCTATCATCTATCTATCTATCTATCTATCTATCTATCTATCTATCTATCTATCTATCTATCTATCCATCCATCCATCATCTGTCTCTCCATCTCCCTCCCTCTGTGTTACTTACAGTCTGCCTTTCTCACTGAGACCCAAAGTGGATTACATATAAGCCAGAAAAATCAATAGGATCAGAAAACATCTAATAAGCAATGTGATAGAATGGAGGTTGTAAAAATTGGAAACAGGCCTAAGTATTAAACATGGCATGTTAAGCAATGCAAGAAATGGCACTAGTTGGGCAAAAAAACAGCGCAGTGAGAGCAAGATAAAAACATCCAGCCACCAGATAACCCATGTTAGGAGCAGCCTCCATAGTCCCCTTCTCTTTACTGGAATGTCTTCCTGAATCAACCTGTAGGAATTCACCCCAATTAGCATTAAAATGCCAGTGAATTCTGCCGGGGTACATCCCTCCACCAGCACTAGTTTATTTGTTTAAAAAAGGCACCAAAAATACCAAACTACCCCACCCTTCCACAGCGCCCTAAAGGAGCCTACACAAGTTGGAGATCTTCCCCCAGCTCAGTCTGGCCATGGGGTACCTCTTCTATTGAGCCTGCCTGCCTGCCTGCCCTGCACACGGCTTGTGTGTATTTGTGCCTCTAAGAAACAGAGCAGAGCACACACTGCAAAGGGAGAACTGGAAGCTCCTCCCACACTGCCCCCTAGAGAAGGGCCAGCCTCTTTGTGAAGTGAGGGGGAGAGAGAAGGCATCTTTTGCAACAAGCTGTTAACTTGTAAGCCAATCAGTTGGACAGATGAGAAGCCCTCCCACACGTCACAGGTGTCCCAGCCCTCTTTGCAAACAGCTCCAGCTTCAAACCCTGGTGCCCCCCCCATCCGGCCCAATTCCAAGATGCAAAAGTCAGGTGTGGCCCCCCCCTTTCAGGTGAGCCAAGGGGTGGCACAAACAAAACATCTGCTCCTCCTTCCTCCAACTTGATTCCTGCTTTGTTCTCCTCCTTCCTCCAGACTTCTTTTCTCATCACCCACTTTACAGATGGGGCTTTTTGCACTGTCTGAGATGCCTGCATAATAATACCAGAGAGGAAGAGCTGAGTCTCTTTCCTGGCTTTCTTGGGGAGGGTCCCTGGCTCAGCTGGAAAGGCTCTCTTTTGCACTCAAGAGGTCCCAGGTTTAATCCCCAGCACCACATGCCAGGAACAGGCAGGAGGCGACGAAAAAAGACCTCTGCCCGAGACACCCTGTGACCTTGAAGGACGGGTGGTCTGATTCAGTGCAAAAGGCAGCTTCATGCGTTCCTATGTGGTCATCTGGCCTGCAGGGGGCGATCTGGGGAGGCTGCAACCCCTGCCTCTGGCCCCGCCCCTCAGTGGCTTCACCTGAACTGCCTTGCCTGTGGCATTGCAAGCAGAGCGACCTGAGATTTGGGCACCAGAAGCGAGAAACCAGAGTTCTGCCCCCTGACGCTAACCAACAGGTGTCTGCAGCCATTCTGCTAAACCAGGAGTGGCCAAGCTGGCTTTAATGTAGGAGCCACACAGAATAAATGCCAGATGCTTGAGAGCCGCAAGACATGAACATGAGATGTTTGAGAGCTGCAAGGAAGGAAGGAAGGAAGGAAGGAAGGAAGGAAAATAGATGGGGAAGGGGAGGAGAGAGGTGGAAAGAAACCAACTTTAACTTTAAATGCATTCTCCAAGCTGCTGACTGGCTTAGCTCAGAGAAGTGATTTAAAGAGACAACCTTCCCCAGCCGTCTACACCAGGGGTGGCCAACGGTAGTTCTCCAGATGTTTTTCGCCTACTACTCCCATCAGCTATGCTGGCTGGGGCTGATGGGAGTTGTAGGCAAAAAACATCTGGAGAGCTACCGTTGGCCACCCCTGCTCTACACTATACTCCCAGCAAGCTGGGTACTCATTTCACCGACCTTGGAAAGATGGAAGGCTGCGTTGATCTTGGGCTGGCTACAGTGCTGGATGAAACCCTGTGCAGGCCCCTAGGCAGTCAAAATCTCAGCCCCCCCCCCCCGCCCACGCGTATTATCTCAGAGTCGGAGCACCCACCCTGCCACCCACAGCCCCCACTGAAGCCTTCAGGTACCTTCTCCAAAGCCCCTTTTACTAAGCTGCAGGGGAGAGAGAGGCAAACTCGGCGATGACGCCAGCCGCAGACACACCAGGCACGTTGGGCAAAGAGCGGCTCAGTTGCTGGCTGCACGTGCAGGCTGGGAGGGCTGCAAGCAGGGGGGGAATCGGGGGGAGGGGGAGCCAGCCCAGCACCGCTAAAGGTCCATAGGCCGGTGCCTACTTGGCCTAATTGTTAATCCGGCCTTGGCCGGCTACCTGAACCCAGCTTCCGCCAGGATTGAACTCAGGTCGTGAGCAGAGTTTGGACTGCAGTACTTTAAGGGCCTCCAAATTCCTATGCGTCCTTTCTGTCCCGGGGGATCCACTTGAAGGCTCGCAGAGGCCCCATTCCCCTGGACAGGCCCCATTTCCTCCTTATTTCTTCTCATGCCTGCTGAAAGGGTCTGGATATGGGGCAGAAGCCCATCAGATCACCCTAGGGAATAAGGGGCTGATGAGGCCTTCAGTGGTGGGGCTCAGTGGTCTGCAGAAGTATTGGTTTTGCTAGCTGCTGGGGGTTTGTTCCCATGGCGGACATGGAAAGCCAGGCCTGAAGGGGAAGGAGTGCAGCCCCTCAGCTGACAGGCAGGCCCTGGGCAGGAAGGAAGACCCCGCCCCCCTCAAGACAAACCAATATTCCTGTTCTCACCCCTGACCCCATTGCTGACATGTTCTCTGCAAATGGGAGGAGCAACAATTTGCTGCCGAGTTTAGTTTGACTCAAGGCTCAGGCCAACTGCCTCTTTTCAGGGCCAGGCCTCAACGTGTGAAGCTGCTCAGAAGAGAATGCTTCCAAACATGTACAGAGAGTATTTCTCCCACTGCCAAAGATTCATCATCTGCCTTCTTCACTTTCCATTTAGCAGTGATTGGGGAGAGAGATAAGCAATGGGGCACCCCCTCCAGGGGGTCTCCGAGCGCTGAGAGATTATTCCAGACCAGCAGGAATTTGTAAGCAAGCCGACCCTTGTTTTTATCGGGGGGGGGGGGGGAATGAGGGCCTGCCAAATGTAGCAAAAACGGAGTGTTAAGAGGACTCCTGCCATTATTATATCAAGACACTTTTGCTTTCCACTGTCTCTGCTTTGCTTTGCTGCTATCTCTATGTAACACTTGGAACATTCCTTTCTGCCTAGTCTCGAGTTATCAAGGTCGCTCCTGCCTGATATGTACACACCTGCAAAGGTGCCAATGGGAAAAAGTATTGGGGGAAGGGACCACTTGCTTCCCACTTTCCTTTGAATGTGTAACGGTTTGGACCAGAGCTATAAGAGAAGGGCAAAAGCCGCCAAAGCCAGTTTTCGCAAGGACCGTCTTGCTCTGACCTGTCATTGTGACCAATAAATAGCTATTCTTGAAATAGACTGTCTGTGATCCTTGAACTGCCAGTATCTTGACACTGAGTTCCTATTAATCTGTGACACCAAGCAAATCTGCACACTATTTTGCCATAGTGAAATGTGCAGAAGCAAGACCAAACGATAGGGAGAGAAGTAAGAAACTGAATTGAAGATCCTGTGAATTTGGGGTAGGTATTGTGGGTTCCCTGCATTGTGCAGGGGGATTGGCTAGATGACCCCTGGAGGGTCTCTTCCAACTCTATGATTCTATGATTTGCTAGCCCTGTGCTAAGGATTCGGATGGAGAAACAACCTCCCCCCAGCAGTCAAGGAAGAGAGAGACTTCTTGGGGCTCTTCGGCTGCTGGTGAAATGGAACCGGTCCTGGTTCAGAGAAAGACAGAAATGGAGGGGGAGGAAGGAGGCAAAGAAGGAATGGGTAAAGAGTGCAGCGGTCAGATCTGCGGATGATAACCAAATTATCCAGGATGATGAAACCCAGGCTGACTGCGAAGAGTTCCAGGAAGAGGGCTGAGTGGGCCACACCCAGGCAGGTTAGTCTGAGGTGATGCAGGTTGAAACAAAAAAACCCTCACTTTGAATAGATACCTGATTTGGTTAAGACGGAAAGACATCTCAAGGTTGCAGTGATGAAAGTGACTCTCCGTGTTCAGAGACAGGAAACCTCTGGATCCCTGTGTGAGGAGGCCCCGTTTTGGCCACTGTGTGAGAAGGACCACACATCTAATCCAGCAGGGCTCTTCTGCTGTTCTTTGTGCCACAGAGTGCCCTGCACCCGGATTCCAGGTGGTGAGGCTTATTCCATTTAGGGAGCACCGTCTCTTCTTGCAAAATCCCCATCCTGCCTAGAAAGCCTGGAAGGACAGAAGGGGTGGGTGGGTGTTTGCATTGCGTGTCTGTGCTTCATTTCTGAGCCACCCCCCAGATGGGCAGGTGGCAACCAGGAGGCAGAGTCCAGCCCCAGGCCTTCCAGGGGACCCCCTGGCCTCTTTTTTGAAAAGAAGCTAGATGGCCATCTGACAGCAATGAGGATCCTATGAATTTAGGGGGAAGTCTTTGTGAGTTTCCTGCATTGTGCAGGGGACTAGATGACCCTGGAGGTCCCTTTTGACAAAAATATGTAACCTTTCATTGAAATCTGCCTCCGTTCCTGAGGACTGGAAGGTAGCAAATGTCACCCCCATCTTTAAAAAGGGGTTCCAGAGGAGATCCGGGAAATTACAGGCCAGTCAGTCTGACTTCAATACCGGGAAAGTTGGTAGAAACCATTATCAAGGACAGAATGAGTAGGCACATTGATGAACACGGGTTATTGAGGAAGACTCAGCATGGGTTCTGTAAGGGAAGATCTTGCCTCACTAACTTGTTACATTTCTTTGAGGGGGTGAACAAACATGTGGACAAAGGAGACCCGATAGATGTTGTTTACCTTGACTTCCAGAAAGCTTTTGATAAAGTTCCTCATCAAAGGCTCCTTAGTAAGCTCGAGAGTCATGGAGTAAAAGGACAGGTCCTCTTGTGGATCAAAAACTGGCTAATTAATAGAAAGCGGAGTGAGTATAAATGGGCAGTCTTTGCAGTGGAGGACGGTAAGCAGTGGACTGCCGCAGGGCTCAGTACTGGGTCCCATGCTCTTTAACTTGTTCATAAATGATTTGGAGTTGGGAGTGAGCAGTGAAGTGGCCAAGTTTGCTGATGACACTAAATTGTTCAGGGTGGTGAGAACCAGAGAGGATTGTGAGGCACTCCAAAGGGATGTGTTGAGGCTGGGTGAGTGGGCATCAATGTGGCAGATGAGGTTCAATCTTCTTCATCTTCTTCTTCTTCAATGTGGCCAAGTGCAAAGTAATGCACATTGGGGTCAAGAATCCCAGCTACAAATACAAGTTGATGGGATGTGAACTGGCAGAGACTGATCAAGAGAGAGATCTTGGGGTCGTGGTAGATAACTCACTGAAAATGTCAAGACAGTGTGCGATTGCAATAAAATAGGCCAACGCAATGCTGGGAATTATTAGGAAGGAATTGAAAACAAATCAGCCAGTATCATAATGCCCCTGTATAAATCCATGGTGCGGTCTCATTTGGAGGACCTCATAAAGGATATTATAGCATTGGAAAAAGTGCAGAAAAGGGCAACTAGAATGATTAAAGGTTTGGAACACTTTCCCTATGAAGAAAGGTTAAAACGCTTGAGGCTCTTTAGCTTGGAGAAACGCCGACTGCGGGGTGACATGATAGAGGTTTACAAGATTATGCATGGGATGGAGAAGGTAGAGAAAGAAGTACCTTTTCTCCCTTTCTCACAATACAAGAACTCGTGGGCATTCAATGAAATTGCTGAGCAGTTGGGTTAGAACGGATAAAAGGAGGTACTTCTTTACCCAAAGGGTGATTAACATGTGGAATTCACTGCCACAGGAGGTGGTGGCGGCTACAAGCCTAGCCAGCTTCAAGAGGGGGTTAGATAAAAATATGGAGCAGAGGTCCATCAGTGGCTATTAGCCACAGTGTGTGTGTGTGTATATATAAATTTTTTGGCCACTGTGTGATACCGAGTGTTGGACTGGATGGGCCATTGGCCTGATCCAACATGGCTTCTCTTATGTTCTTATGTTCCCACTCTAGGATTCTATGAACTTCCTGACCATTAGAGCGGTTTCTCAGTGGAACAGGCTTCCTCCTTGGGAGGTGGTAGGTGGGCTCTCCTTCCTTGGAGGTTTTTCAACAGAGGCTAGATGGCCATCTGACAGCAATGAGGATCCTATGAATTTAGGGGGAGGTATTTGTGAGTTTCCTGCATTGTGCAGGGGACTAGATGACCCTGGAGGTCCCTTCCCACTCTAGGATTCTATGAACTTCCTGACCATTAGAGAGGTTCCTCAGTGGAACAGGCTTCCTCTTCGGGAGGTGGTGGGCTCTCCTTCCTTTGAGGTTTTGAAACAGAGGCTAGATGGCCATCTGACAGCAATGAGGATCCTGTAAATTTAGGGGTAGGGGTTTCTGAGTTTCCTGCATTGTGAAGGGGGTTGGACTAGATGACCCTGGAGGTCCCTTCCCACTCGAGGATTCTAGGATTCTAAATTTCCACAGCCTTCCTCCTCGGGAGGTGGTGGGCTCTCCTTCCTTGGAGGTTTTTAAGCAGAGGCTAGATGGCCATCTGACAGCAATGAAGATCCTGTGAATTTAGAGGGAGGGGTTTGTGAGTTTCCTGCCTTGTGCGGGGGTGGGGGTGGACTAGATGACCCTGGAGGTCCCTTCCCCCTCGAGGGTTCTTTGTGGCCTCCTTGGGCTTCTTCCCCAGCCGGGTGGGGTGGGAGGGGGGCCCTGCTGTGCTGCTGCAGGCGCAGCGAGGCCTTTGTCTCCCTCCCTCCCTGGCGGGCCTGGCCAATCGCTGGGCCTGCCTCTCTCTCTCTTTCTCCCCCCCCCCCCCCCAGGCCTGGCTGCAATCCGGCTGCAGAGGCAGCGAAGCAGCAGCAGCAGCAGAAGCCGCCGCCGCACCTCCGCAGCTTGGGCCAGCCGAGTCTGCACATTCTGTGCTGCTGCTGGCGGGGAGAAGAGGCGGCTGAGCAGGCAGCTTTTCTGTGCCAGGAGCGGGGGGGGGGGGGGGGGGGCGGGGGGATGCACCGCCAGAGCCCGGCTGCCAAAGTCAAGCCCGCGTCCTTCCTTCTGCTGAAGCCTGCAGGCCCGGGGGGGGGGGGTGCCCATCCCATCTCCCTCCCCCGGCTGCTGACTCACGAGGTGGGCCAGGTTGCAGGAGGGGTCAGCCGAGTGCAGACCGCGGAGACACGGGGGGGGGAGGGGAGGGGGCCAATCAGCAAGCAGAGAGCCTTCCTCCTCCTCCTCCTCCTCCTCCCCCCTGCTGGAACTGGGCCCACCCCTGCAATGCTGGCGTCCTTGGGGCGCCACGGGGCTCTCTCTGGGCCCCCGACCGAGCCCCAGCGCCTCCTCGCCCCCCTCCCCCGCCCCACTGCAGCAGCCCGGCTAGGAGGCTCCAGAGACTACAAATCCCAGCATGCCTTGCGGGCTGGGGAGCTCAGGCGGCTCCCCAAGGCGCTCTGCAAGCCCCCGCTCCCTCTGCAAAAGCAGCCGCGTCCCCGCCGGGTCCCTCCGCCGACCCCGCGTGTGGAGTGCACCCTGCCTCCGCAAGAGCCCAAAGGGCACCCAACCGACCGAGCCCGGGCCAGCTGCAGCCGGGCAACGGTGCCCACTCTCGGTCGTCGGGCCCTTTCCCGCCGGTGGCGGCGGCGGGAAGAAAGCTCCCAGGTCTCTGCCCCGCGGGCCGGTCGCCAGCTTCGACCGGGGGCACTCTGCACATGCCCCGCGGCAGCTCCTCTGCAGCCAGCCGGGCGGGGAAGGGAAGGGAGTGGAGCGCGGGGGGGGGGGGCGAGTCACGTGCTCTTCTCGGCTGCTGCTGCTTCGCCTGCATCGGGGCGGGGGGGGGGGGCGGTAGCGCTCTTTCAGCACTTTCTGTTGCAATCGATTGCCCAAGCCCCGGAGGGGAAGCGAGGCCAAGCACGGCCCGTCCTCTGCTGCTGCTGCTGCTGCTGCAGTCTCCCCCTCCCCCCCCCGCGCATCCCGCTGCAGCCGCTGCCTCCACTCCCCCCCCCCCCGCCCGCCCTTCCACTCCGGCGCCGGGCGGCCAGGGAGGCGGATCCCTTGCAGTGGGAGACAGCCCCGCCCCCTAACTGCAAAGGGACCAGCCGGGGGGGGGATTGGGTGCCTTTTAAACCCCCCCCCCCCACATGCCCAGGCCCGGGAAACCGCCGCTTCCTCCTCGCCTTCCCGCAGACCGGCTGCTCCGGGCTGGCCAGCGGACGAGGGCCGCGGGGGCCACCGCACAGGAGGCCCCTTGCCTTTCCCCCGTGGGCTGCGGGGATGCAACGAACCGAGGGCCTCAGGGATCCTGCAGGGGGCGCCCTCTCCCCAGAGGCCCGGAGGGGGGGGGGCTGTTTCCGAGGCAGGCTGGGGGGAGACCCCTCTTGGCCAAAGCATCCGATTTCCCCTGAGAATAGGGGTGGGGTGGGGGCGGCAGGACCCGGGGGAGTAGGGAAAGCGCTGCAGAGGGCAAGCGAAGGACTCCGGGCAGGGATTGGTGCATCCTCGAGCCCTCTGAGTATATCCCATGGTGGAAAGGAAGCTTCCTTCCTCTGTCCTCGGGCTCGCGTGCCCCTGAGTCACGTTCGAGGCACCCTGACCTTAGGGTTGCCAATCCCCAGGTGGGGGCAGGGGATCCCCCGGTTTGGAACCCCTCCCCCCGCTTCAGGGTCATCAGAAAGGGGGGGGGGGGAGAAGAATGTCTGCTGGGCACATTTTTCCCTAGGGAGACCAATTCCCATAGGGTATAATGGAGAATTGTTCTGTAGATCTGGGGCCCTGGTGGGGGCTGTTTTTTGAGATAAGGGCACCGAATTCTCAACACAGCATTCAGTACCTCTCCCCAAAATACCTCCAAGTTTTAAAAGGAGTGGACCGGGGAGTCCAATTCTATGAGCCCCCAAAGAAGGTGCCCCTATCCTTCATTATTTCCAATGGAGGAAAGGCATTTAAAAGGTATGCGGTTCCTTTCAATGTGATGGCCAGAGCTCCCTTTGGAGTTCAATCCTGCTTGTCACACCCTTGCTCCTGGCTCCATCCCCCAAATCCCCAGATATTTCTTGATTTGGACTTGGCAACTCTACCTGAGCCAGATGATAATGATGATATTGGATTTATATCCCGCCCTATATTTTGTATCTCAGAGTCCCAGAGCGGTCACAATCTCCTATATCTTCTCCCTCACAACAGACACCTTGTGAGATGGGTGGGGCTGAGAGAGCTCTCCCAGAACCTGCCGTTTCAAGGACAGCTCTGCAAGAGCTATGGCTAACCCAAGGCCATTCCAGCAGCTGCAAGTGGAGGAGTGGGGGAATCAAACCTGTGCTCACTCATAGAAGTCCACACACTTCACCAAAGTGGCTCTCAGATCTCGGGAGCTAAGCAAAGTCAGTTCTGGTTAGTATTTGGAAGAAGGGAGACCACCAAGGAAGTGCAGGGTTGGTACGCAGAGGCAGGCAATGGCCGACCACTCGTGTCCGTCTCTTGCCTTGGAAACGCTAAGGGGTCCCTGTAGGTCAGCTGCAACCTGAGGGCACTTTTCACGTGCAGCCGTGTTTGGTGAGATGTATTAGGAAGGGGATTGGAAACAAATCAGCCAGTATCATCATGCCCCTGTATAAATCGATGGTGCGGTCTTATTTGGAATACTGTGTGCAGTTCTGGTCACCGCACCTCAAAAAGGATATTATAGCATTGGAGAAAGTCCAGAGAAGGGCAACTAGAATGATTAAAGGGCTGGAACACTTTCCCTGTGAAGAAAGGTTGAAACGCTTGGGACTCTTTAGCTTGGAGAAACGTCGACTGCGGGGTGACATGATAGAGGTTTACAAGATAATGCATGGGATGGAGAAGGTAGAGGAAGAAGTCCTTTTCTCCCTTTCTCACAATACAAGAACTTGTGGGCATTCAATGAAATCGCTGAGCAGTCGGGTTAGAATGGATAAAAGGAAGTCCTTCTTCACCCAAAGGGTGATTAACATGTGGAATTCACTGCCACAGGAGGTGGTGGCGGCTGCAAGCATAGACAGCTTCAAAAAGGGATTGGATCAATATATGGAGCACAGGTCCATCAGTGGCTGTTAGCCACAGTATGTACATATATATATATGTGTGTGTGTGTGTGTGTATATATATATAATTTTTTGGCCACTGTGTGATACAGAGTGTTGGACTGGATGGGCCATTGGCCTGATCCAACATGGCTTCTCTTATGTTCTTATGACTGTGCTCATTCATTGCATTTATATATCCCTCCTTACTGTATGAATTCCAGAGTGGCATGTAGAATCATAGAGTTGGAAGGGACCTCCAGGGAATGCAGGGAACAATGCAGGGAACTCACAAACACCTCCCCCTAAATTCACAGGATCTTCACTGCTTTCAGATGGCCATCTAGCTTCTGTTTAAAAACCTCCAAGGAAGGAGAGCCCACCACCTCCCGAGGAGGAAGCCTGTTCCACTGAGGAACCACTCTTAACAGTCAGGAAGTTCTTCCTAATGTTGAGCTGGAAACTCTTTTGATTTAATTTCAACCCACTGGTTCTGCTACTACCTCCCGGGGCCTCAGAAAACAATTCCACACCATCCTCTATATGACAGCCCTTCAAGTACTTGAAGAGGGTGATCTTATCACCTCTCAGCCGCCTGCTCTCCAGGCTAAACATGCCCAGCTCCTTTAGCCTTTCCTCATAGGACTCAGTCTCCAGACCCCTCACCATCTTCGTTGCCCTCCTCTGGATCTGGAGGAGAGGCAAATTCCCTTGAAGAAGAAGACATTGGATTTATATTCTGCCCTTCACTCAGAGGGCTCACAATCTCCTTTATCTTCCTCCCCCACAACAGACACCCTGTGAGGTGGGTGGGGCTGGAGAGGGCTCTCACAGCAGCTGCCCTTTCAAGGACAACCTCTGCCAGAGCTATAGCTGACCCAAGGCCATTCCAGCAGGTGCAAGTGGAGAAGTGGGTACTTAAACCCGGTGATATATTGGATGTATACCCTGTCCTTTTCTCTGAATCTCAGAGTGGCTTACAATCCCCTTTTCCTTTCTCCCCCACAACAGACACCCTGCGAAGTAGATGGGGCTGAGAGAGCTCTCTCAGAAGCTGCCCTTTCAAGGACAACTCATACAAGAGCTATGGCTGACCCAAGGCCATCCCAGCAGCTGCAAGTGGAGGAGTGGGGAATCAAACCCGGTTCTTCCAGATAAGATTCCACACAACCACTACACCAAGGGTGGCCAATGGTAGCTCTCCAGATGTTTTTGCCTACAATTCCCATCAGCCCCAGGCAGCATGGCTGGGGCTGATGGGAGTTGTAGGCAAAAAACATCTGGAGAGCTACTGTTGACCACCCCTGCACTACACCAAATTGGCTCTCTGATGAAGCCTTTCTGATGGGTGAAAGGTCACGTGGAGAACATGGAAGGTGACTTTTCCACCAGCGTGACCCTTCCAGTGCAGCTCAGCAGAGAGAGCAAGAGGCCGGTGGGGTCTTAAAGATGAACCAAGTGGGTGGCAGGGGGGCTGGCATCAGTCACCACTCTGCCCTCCCCTGCCACACATTTTGCTAGTCTTTAAGGTGTTCTGGCCTCTTGCTCTGTTCTGCTGCTACAAGCAGAGTAACGCAGCCGCCCATCTGGATCTCTCTCTGTGTCGCCACAGTTTAATTGATACCCCACAAGCACAGTGCTTGTTGCAGCAACGGGCACAAATGTTTGTTGATTAAAGAACCACCGACAATTATTATTCCTAATTCTAATTCAGATGCCTGAAATGCCCCTGATTCTGAGCAACCACAAATCCAGGCCATGCTCACAGCCCCAATGATGAGCTAGAGCAGAGCTGGCCAAACTGTGGCTCAGGAGCCACATGTGGCTCTCACACATATTGGGTGGCTCTTAAAGCCCCCATCAGCTGGCTTGGAGAAGGCATTTGTCGCTTTAAAACACTTTGCCAAGCCAGCTGGCAGCATTTAAAGTTCCTTTCCTTTCCTTTCCTTTCCTTTCCTTTCCTTTCCTTTCCTTTCCTTTCCTTTCCTTTCCTTTCCTTTCCTTTCCTTTCCTTTCCTTTCCTTTCCTTTCCTTTCCTTTCCTTTCCTTTCCTTTCCTTTCCTTTCCTTCCCTTCCCTTCCCTTCCCTTCCCTTCCCTTCCCTCCCTTCCATTTTCTTCCTTCCTCATTTCCTTCCCTTCCCTTCCCTTCCCTTCCCTTCCCTTCCCTTTCCTTTCCTTTCCTTTCCTTTCCTTTCCTTTCCTTTCCTTTCCTTTCCTTTCCTTTCCTTTCCTTTCCTTTCCTTTCCTTTCCTTTCCTTATCCTTTCCTTCCCTTCCCTTCCCTTCCTTCCCTTCCCTTCCTTCCCTTCCCTTCCCTTCCCTTCCCTTCCTTCCCTTCCTCTCCTCTCCTCTCCTCTCCCTCCTTCCTTGTGGAACATCTGACATTTATTCTGTGTGACTCTCACATTAATCAAGTTTGGCCACCCTTAGCTAGAGAAAACCCCGAGAGTCCTAAGAGCAGGTCCCTGCTGAGAGGCCGGAGTTCTGCTGTGACCAGGCCGGGCGGGCCTCTCCCACCCTCCCGGGGCACTTCCTGTGATGACAGCCAGGCAGAAGGGCTGAAGGATGAGCTGTGCTCTTCGAAAGAAGTTGCCAGTGAAGAGGGAAAGGACAGCCTGCCCTGCCCCTCTGATGAGAACCGTGGCTCGGTTTTTTGTGGGCGGAGTCTCCTTTCCTCCCCAGTGGGGACCGTGTGGTTCTCCCCTCCTCCGGTTTAGATGCTGGCAACTGGGCTTGGAACTGCTTCTGAGCTCTGATTCGCCAGGAGCTCCACTGCAGATCTTTGAGCTTCCAGCACAGTTCCAGCTGTATGTTTCCCGGCCGCAGCGGCTGGGCCCAGACTAGCAGTGTCCCTCAGCCCAGGCAGCTGAGGTCAGCCTTTCACTGTGGTCTGGAGAGGGGCAGACTCCTCCACGGGAGGCTACCATTGCTTTCCTCAGACCAGCCAAGCTGGAAGAGAGAGAGAGTTCTTGGGCATGGGATGGAGAAGGCAGAGAAAGAAAGTCCTTTTCTCCCTTTCTCACAATACAAGAACTCGTGGGCATTCAACGAAATTGCTGAGCAGTCGGGTTGAAACGGATACAAGGAAGTCCTTCTTCACCCAAAGGTGGGATTAACATGTGGAATTCACTGCCACAGGAGGTGGTGGCAGCTACAAGCTTCAAGAGGGGATTGGATAAAAATATGGAGCAGAGGTCCATCAGTGGCTATTAGTCACAGTGTATTGTTGGAACTCTCTGGGTAGCGATGCTCTGTGTTCTTGGTGCTTGGGGGGGGGCACAGTGGGAGAGCTTCTAGTGTCCTGGCCCCACTGATGGATCTCCTGAGGGCACCTGGTTTTGTTTGTTTGTTTGCCACTTTGTGACCCAGAGTGTTGGGCTGGATGGGCCATTGGCCTGATCCAACATGGCTTCTCTTATGTTCTTATGTGACTCAGAGTGTTGGGCTGGGATGGGGCCATTGGCCTGATCCAACATGGCTTCTCTTATGTTCTTATGTGACCCAGAGTGTTGGGCTGGATGGGCCATTGGCCTGATCTAACATGGCTTCTCTTATGTTCTTATGTGACACAGAGTGTTGGGCTGGATGGGCCATTGGCCTGATCCAACATGGCTTCTCTTATGTTCTTATGTGACACAGAGTGTTGGGCTGGATGGGCCATTGGCCTGATCCAACATGGCTTCTCTTATGTTCTTATGTGACATAGAGTGTTGGACTGGATGGGGCCATTGGCCTGATCCAACATGGCTTCTCTTATGTTCTTATGTGACACAGAGTGTTGGGCTGGATGGGCCATTGGCCTGATCCAACAGGGTTTCTCTTATGTCCTTATGTCTGGGGCAGTGATGCTCTGTATTCTTGGCACTTGGGGGGGGGCAACAGTGGGAGGGCTTCTAGTGTCCTGGCCCCACTGATGGACCTCCTGATGGCTCCTGGGTTTTTTGGCTACTGTGTGACCCAGAGTGTTGGGCTGGATGCGCCATTGGCCTGCTCCAACGTGGCTTCTCTTATGTCCTTATGTCTGGGGCAGTGATGCTCTGTATTCTTGGTGCTTGGAGGAGGGGGCAACAGTGGGGAGGGCTTCTAGTGTCCTGGCCTCACTGATGGAACTCCTGATGGCACCCCAGTTTTTTTGGCCACTGTGTGACACAGAATGTTGGACTGGATAGGCCATTGGCTTCCCACCTTTTCCCCAAAGAAGCCTGCATGGTTTCCCTCTCCTCCCGAAAAACCTTCAAGGTCAGTTAGGCTGAGAATGTGTGACTGTGGCAAGGTCACCCCACAAGACATGAGTGGAGATTTGAACCTAGGTCTCCCAGATCCTAATCCAACACCTTAACTGCACTGGTCCATGAGTGTGAAAGGTGGTCCCCTGTGCAAGCACCTGCTCTTTCCAACTCTGAGGGATCCCAGATCCCGCCCAGTCTGTTGACGTCGCTCCCCCTTGGACTTCTCCCCAGCCGCTGTAGAGAGCCAGTTTGGTGTAGTGGTTAAGTGTGCGGACTCTTATCTGGGAGAACCGGGTTTGATTCCCCGCTCCTCCAATTGCACCTGCTAGCATGTCCTTGGGTCAGCCAGAGCTCTGGCAGAGGTTGTCCTTGAAAGGGCAGCTGCTGTGAGAGCCCTCCTCCAGCCCCACCCACCTCACAGGGTGTCTGTTGTGGGGGAGAAGATAAAGGAGATTGTGAGCCGCTCTGAGACTCTTCGGAGTGGAGGGAGGGATATAAATCCAATATCTTCATCTACCTCACAGGGTGTCTGTTGTGGGGAGGAAGGTAAAGGAGATTGTGAGCCGCTCTGAGACTCTTCGAAGTGAAGGGCGGGATATAAATCCAATATCTTCTTCTTTTTCTGTGAAGTCTGCTCTGTATTGCAGACCTTACTTCCTCTGCCGCTGGCACCTCTGTGGGCCTCGGGGGCCGCTGGAACAACCTTGCTCTCGCACACATTGACGTGCTGGCAGGAGAGGAAGCCGGCACTCCGCGGAGGGAAGGCCCTGCAGCACCTGAGAGGAAAGGAGTTGAAGGATCCAAGCCAAGTTGGCATTCTGTCACTCTTGCCTTTGGCACGACCTCACTCGGAAGCCATTGCTCCATCTCAGTTATCTCGTTCATAGTACGGAGATCATAATGCTGACCTACCTTACAAGGGTGTTGTAAAGATTAGTGGAATATGTACACTGCTTGAAATATTCTGTGATCTTTGTTCAAGCGTTCAGCGAGGAGACACTCACTCTGGCCAGCCGGCCATTATGCTCTTTCTCTCCGAAATGCTCAGCTTTTCTCCTTTTGTCCTTATGACAAACTGGCTGACAAAGAATGAGTAGCCCAAGATGGTCCAGTAGCTTCGTATCTGTGGAAGGATTTGAACCCAGGTACTGCAGTCCTAAGCTCTGCTCATGACCTGAGTTCAATCCCCGGTGGAAGCTGGGTTTTCAGGTAGCCAGCTTGAGGTTTGACTCAGCCCTTCCATCCTTCCGAGGTCAGTAAAATGAGTCCCCAGCTTGCTGGGGGGAAAGCGT